>NW_027131919.1:0-3067 GCF_026122565.2 Emydura macquarii macquarii
CCATTCCCAGCCCCGAGCGCCGGCCGGACGCGTCCCACAGACCCTCCCGCACTGACCCCGCGTGTCGCTCTCACCCCAGGCAGGGGAGCCCCCTACTCCGTCTCCAAGGTGCTGGGGCCGGAGCGGTGTCTGCTGGGACAGGAGGTGACCCTGAGCTGCTCCATGGGGGGGACGTTCCCTGAGGACACGGCTGTGACGTGGAGCGGATACACGGAGAGGACAGGACGGTGATCGGGACCACGGGGGCAGCGAGGCCGGGGAGGGGCCGAGGAGCAGCCCCCTCGCTCGGGCACCCCTGTAACCCCAGAGCCGGAGACCGACACAGGAGAGATCAGGAACCTGCCTCACGGCCTCCCTGACCTTTACCCCCATGGTGCAGGATGACGGGGTGCGGGTCAGGTGCACCTTCCACCATAAGGCCCGAGGGATCCGTGAGCAGAGAGAGTCTGGGGAGATCAGGCCATGGGGTGAGTGTCCCCAGTGCTGAGTCCCCCTCAGCGATCCCCAAGCAGGATCCTGTCCTGTCTGCAGGGGGTGCTGGGCCTAGAGAGCATCAGGACAAGCTGGTGAGAGTTTAGTCTCTAGGGGCTGGCCAGCTCAGGGCTGCTTTCCGTATGCTGAGAAGATCCTAGTGAGAACTGAGGGAGCTAGTCTGGGGGAGAGGAGTTGTTGTGATTTCAGGTCTCTATCTGCCCCCTGCTGCCCTAGGGGGAAGGTGGGGAAGAGGTTCCTCTGCTAGATTCTTTGGCCCATCTCCCCGCAGCGACCCAGGCTCAGGTGAGGGGGAGGAGGTTGTGAGGTGACAAAAGGGATCAACCTTCCCTCCGCCTCCTTTACCGAGTCTCTGGTTCCCCACAGGGGTCTGAAGCAGGAAGGACAAGCTGAAATGGGATTCTGAATTAAACAGTGAGCAGGGAAGAGGTTTCCCCCCTTGGGGTCCCAGTGTTGGGTAAATCCCCTGAGCTCCCCCAGCTCTGCTCTCACTGACAGTCCTGCTGTCTGCTCCCAGCCCAGCTGCAGGTGTCAGAGATCCAGGTGTTACCGCACTGGGAGCCCTGGGACCAGGTGCCGTTTGTCGTCCAGATCCAGAACTTTTACCCCAAGGAGATTCACCGGATCCAGTGGCGCTGTGATGGGATAGTCTGGGAGAAGTCTGAACCCACTGACTACAGACAGAACCCAGATCTGACATTCAACGCTACCAGCGTCTGGAGAATCCCCAGTGACAGACTGACCCGTCTGGAATTTACAGTCACTGTGTCCGTCCAGCAAAGCTCCAAAGGGCCCCCAACTGAGAAAAAGATCAGAGCCGGAGACACAGGTGAGGGGGCTCCCTGGGGTCAGACAGGGAATGGACAGGAATCACTGCACCCTTGCAGGGATTAGCTTTGGGAGCTAATATTCCTCGTCCCCTTCTCCGGCTGGAGACGCCGATGGGTTGGGGTTTAACAATGTCACACACGGGGGTGGGGGGCGATTTTATGGGGTAACAGCCCCACTGAGGGGTTAGATCTCTCCTGTCTGAAGTGAGAGGAGAAGCCACCACAAGGCCCTGTCTCCCCTTCTGGATGTTTCATTCCCCAGGTCTCCTGCAGCCCCCGGAGGTGTCGGAAATCTCCCAACCTGAGTCCGTGACAGAGGGGGAGGAAACCACCCTGAGCTGCCACGTGATGGGGCATTTCCTGGGGAGCTGAGTGTGAGCTGGCTCAGGAAGGAGAGATCAGCTATAACCTCCCAATGGATGCAACTGGGCAAGGGAGAGAACCTGGTTCCTGTAGAAAACTCTCCTGAGTACAGAATCGACGACAGGGTTCCCCGCACACAAGATGGGAAAAGCTTCGAGCAGGAGACGAGACTCAGCTTCACCCCCTCAGTGCAGAGAGACCAGGGGGCAGAGTACGTCTGCCGGGTGCAACACGTTGCTCTAAGAAATCTGCCCATCGAGAAACACAGCAAGGCCCTGGAGGTTACAGGTCAGTCGGCAGCTCTGCATTTCCTGCCCCTACAGCCCCAAGGGCTCTTCCCTGGGGGTTTCACTCTGTGTTTGCTTGTGCTCAGGCCTCCGGCCGGGGATCAGCCACGTTATGAGCCCCACTGCGTGTGTATGGACTGATCTTTGCCGCCTGAGGCCCCTTCGCTAGGCACTCAGACATAGTCTCTTAACAGCTCTGGTGCTGTGGATCTGGAGCACAAGGACTTGCAGAGCCGTGTGAATCCACGTGCAGCCTCAGCCTGTGTGTTGGTGACAGTTCCTCGCAACTTGGCTGAAGCTGCTGTTGCAGGTGTATTTGCAGGGCTAGTGAGCTCCCAGCTTTAGAAGTAGGATCATGGGGAGTGTGAACAGCAGCAGCCAGGCCATGCACCCAGGCCCCAGGCTGACACGGTCGGTACAAGCCGGCGTGTCTGAACTCAGGCTAGCCTAGAACAGCTGCGGAGGGGAGGCCGACGGGAGCTCTGTAGCCACTGGAGCTAGGGGCTGTCCCAGACACTCAGACGTTAGTTGGCCGAGGTTGTGAAGCCTCACACTCAGCAGCACAACTCTGCGGGTCCGTCCGTCTGTACCATTTGAACACCTTGTTCCAGCAATTCCAAAATTGCAGGGAATGTTCTAGGCCTCGGGGACCAGAACCCCCTTGATCTGGGGGCCAATCAGACCATCAAAAGAGAGGGAATGGGGGCACCTGGAGCTGCTGTTGTCGATCTGTTGGTGGCACTTACAGCTTCACAGCCCCGTTCATCCTCCTCCCCATAGCGCGTGACATGCTGACACCCTGAACTGCAGAGGAGCAGTAATTGCTCCCTGCTGGGAGCCAAAGACACTGCAGACCTTGCCTCAACTGGTAGATAGTGTGTCACATGCAGGGACTGCAGATGTCCTGCTCTGCGTCTGGAGTCAATAGCCCTGGTATCATCAGCCGTGCTGGTCCCGTGTGTAGGCAGATCAGGTGAAAATCTGCATCTCTTTGCCACGTGCGAGCACACGCTCCCAGCTGAGCCCAGATCTCCCTGGCCACAGAGCCTCTGCTGCTGGCTGCTTCTCTCCCATGCCAAGCTCCTGTGTCCAGAG
>NW_027131920.1:0-31052 GCF_026122565.2 Emydura macquarii macquarii
CTGGGACAGTCTGATTTTATTTTTCCTAAGAACACAATTGTTGTTATACTCTGATTCCCCCTTTACAGTAATGCCCATGGCACTGATACTAGGAGGGATTTAAAATTCAGAGAGAGAAAAAGCAAATTCTTTGTGTCTCTGTACAAACTAAATGGACCTGCCCCAAAGTTTTTCTCTCTCTTCTATAGATGAAAGTTGTGGGTCAATAATGGACCTCTAGATGGTAAGTCATTGGAGATGCTTGTCCCACCCACCCTGGTCAATTACAGCCTCAGTGTGACATTTTAAACTGTGTAACTGACAAAAAATAATTCACACAATTATCAGCAAAATATTTGATCACTTATTAACTAGATAATTTTCCCTTGTGCATCTTTGATGTGAAACAAGGGTTTCCTGCTACAAAGTAGAGAACTAGATTCTAGTCCCTGCATGAATGCTTGCACTGTATGGATATTATGATACTTGGAACCACTCAACACAACTGCAGACACACACAGATTTGTCCTAAATCAGACCCAGCACTAGTGTCAATCAAACCGGCCAAACACTGGAGAGAGAAGATTCCTACTGGGCTTTTCCATTTTATCTCCTACTATTTACTAATAGCAGCTCCTCGCAGGGGATGATCTAAGAAAATTAACATCCTTAGACTCTACCCTGACATTCAGAGACAATTTACATAGCTCAGCCTCTTTGCATTTTCACACCGAGTGCCATTTCCTTACTCCTCTGGGCAGGGATTATATATCTCCTGGCTGTATTTATCTTTCATTGCAGGTCTCTCAGCTTCTAGTCACCCAGAAGAGTCAAGATGATTTCCCACAATCTGCTTTTCTTCATGGTGATGTGTTTATGGGTTCAGGGTAAGAAAGAATAAAACTATGGCATTTGAGAATTGTTTTGGGGTTTATCTGGTGTGACACAGAATTCTTAGTATGTTTAATTCCTAGTAAATTTAATCACATGAAATGTACTTTTAAAATATTGTGACATCCACATATTTTCTCTTTTTGCTTTTAGACTCCAGTGGAGAAACTGTGATGACTCAGTCACCAGCATCCCTATCAGTCAGTGTAGGGAGACAGTGTTACTTACCAATTGCAAAGCCAGTTCGGGTATTACAAATGACATAGCCTGGTACCAACAGAAACCTGGACAAGTCTCTAAACCCTTATCTATGAAGCCTCTTCCCCGAGATACAGGGGTTCCAGCCCGGTTCAGTGGCAGTGGATATGGCACTGATTTCACATTCACCATCAGCAGTGTTGAAGCTGATGATGCTGAGATTATTACTGCCAGCAGTATAACAACTTGCCTCTCACAGTGATACAGACCAATACAAAAACCTCCCTGTGACGTGCAGGATGTTTTGTGCTGATCATTTGTTCTACACTCATTAAGTGGAAGGCACACTCTAACTCTTCTAATTCATCTCAGGAGATGCATGAGTAAAACAACTTTTTCCATCCTTTTGCTTTTGCAACCTATTTGTGCAGTTTATGTATCTTTCCCCAGCTCTATGATATTCCTGTTAAAATGTCAGGATGGATGATATTTAGATTTCTTATCTAAAACTTTAAAAAATGATGATGTCATTATCCATTTTGTGTAATAATCAGCCTGTGGCAGAGCCAGATTATGTTGGAATTTATGAAGGTTACAGTTTTACACTCTTGTTAGTCTTCTAGCACAGATTCCTCTTTCCCCCAGATGGGCTGAAGGTGAGATTAGGGCTTCAGACCCAAACACTAAAAGAATGTGCAAGACTAGGCTTAGATTGTTCCAGTCACATCCTGGACTAAATTGTGAAGATCCTGTTTTCAAACAATGGGCCTCAGTGGGACTCTCACTGCACATCTGAGTACTCAGCTCAAGTCACAGGCGCATAAATGCTTCTTTCCTGTGCTGAAATCCCAAACTGAGCATCAACATGTGAGATTTCTACTCACACATCTGTGGTGGAAAATTGGCTTCACAACATGAATTGCATATTGAAATGTAGAACTGTAGAATCTAAAGAAGAGATGCATAATAAAGAGATGCAGCAGAACATACAGTACTGCACTATCTCGGAGAATACACTGTTTCCTGCGTGGGCTGTCCATTGATTAATTAAATTCTGTGGTGAAAATCTTGGGTCAATGGTCCCATAATGGCCAGCCACTGGGAATGCCTGCCCCACCCACCTCAGTCAATAATACCCATGTGATACACGATCATTTCTAGCGATGAAACCAACAACAAGCAACTTCAGCAAACAATTGTCAGTGAAAACTTTGAACTCTAATTGACTAGACATGTTTTCCCCCTTGTGTCATGTGCACACCTTTCCCTTTAAACAATTAGTGAGAGTTGCCTGCTACAATGCAGAGCGCTACAACTAATCCTCGGAACAACTCATGCACTGTACAGATGTTGTTATATTTTGAACCACTCGACCCAACTCTCTGCATGCGCATGCAAACACATGCATACACACACACAAACCATGAATCTACAATATTCTCTGAAGCAAAGCAGTGTAAGGAGTGAATATACCATCCGGTGAGAAAACAGTTGGGAAGGTTCATAATGGCCTAAGCCAGGACTTCTGATAGAATGGCTTTCCCAGTGGATAGTTTTGTGCCATATTGCCACAACATCTCTGTCTAACGTGGAAAGGCAGGAGACTTGGAGGTTCTTGGAGAGTGCAGATTATTTGATGAATGGGAAAACGATGCAAGTGCCTGACCACAAAAGCAAAATCCCCGGCTATTACTGTTTGTCAGCGGTAAGAGATGCAGCAGGCAGGCAGAGTTGTAGGAAAGAATCCTTTGTTCAACACACCGAGGCCTGGTCTATAATTACGGGGAAATTTGGTGGCAATCGACAGGAGTTACTGCAAGCTACATAGAGTGTCTGCGTAACTTAGGTCGACTTCCTAAATCCTCTTCCACATGCCATCTCCACTACACTGCACTGATTTGAAATGCATACACACTGACACAGCGCTATGCTTTTTTTGGAGGTGGTTTCATTGAATAGACTTCAGGATCGACTGAGCGGGTCTTCACTTCTGCTCAATCGATCCGGATCAATCGATTTGACGGCAGCAAATTCGCCGCCATCAGTGAAGAGATACCCTCCGAGGTCAATGTTACACACAGAGACTCTGTCTGGCTGCCTTGCCTCTGCCTGCTTTCCTGAGCCTCTGAACTCACCAACAGCTCCTCCGCAAACCTGACCCTCTTCTCCAGTTACACTCACCATACTATCCTTAGGAGGTCTGTTTAACAGATGCTTTGATATAGTAGGTGGGGAAACCAGCACCCAGCAGAGGAGCAAGTACCTGGCTCACGGCACACACTGTCAACCTGGTCTTTCACTGCAACACACCAACCCATCCTTGTGCATGCTCAACCAACAGACAGCCCATGTCAAGTGGCCAGAGAAGACATTATTGCGACCTCTGGCCACGTGGTGTCTCAGAGCCAGCCATTCCACTTTAGTAATCAAGAGTCTCCCCCCAAAAGCCCAAAATGCAAACAGTGAGCCTGATTGTCTGAGGTGCTGAGCACCCACAGTTTCTGTTCACTGTTATGGGAAATGCAGGGGCTCAACGCATCTATAATGAGGCTCAAGGCTCTTTAGCTCTTCTATGGCCAGAGCTCTCAAGCTAATAGACACCCTGGTGATGTTGTGGGGAATACTCTGATGGGGACGCCAGCCATTGCAGATCACTGCTTGGCCTAAGAATGGTGAGCTGCACTCCAGGAGCATGACACCAGATCTGCAGAGACCTCTGAGAATAGCAGCAACTGAACCCTGCAAATATCTGCTAACGTTCTAACGTGCGACAGCAGCAGGAAATAAGCCAAATATTGACAGTTCCTAACTCTCTGTTGAAAGTGAAGTGCAGTAAATTTACATGCTTTTTGCATGTGGGTTTTCTCACTCAGCTGCTGAATACATATAAATTCTCACTGCGTGGCTTATGAACAAACCTTTTTCAGCTTAGTCAGGCAAGATGATTTCACACATGCCCGTCTCTCTGGCTGCTGGTTCTCTGGATTCAAGGTAGGAAATTAAAGACAATTGGATAATTTTCAGTGTGATGGACACAAGAAATTCTGTCACTCTCACCCATTTAATTAATATTCGATGTGTTGTGTTTAGTATAATTTCACAGTGGTGAATTCAAATTGTGCTTCAGTGTCTGAAGACTTGCCATATCCAGCACTGTGTCATTGTTCATTGTCTTCCCACTCTTTCTTTATCCAGACTCCTCTGGGCAAACTGTGATGACTCAGTCCCCGGAATCTCTATCCGTGCCAGTGGGAGGGAGAGTCTCTATCAACTGCAAAGCCAGTACAAGCATTGGCAGTTGCTTAAACTGGTACCAACAGAAACCTGGACAAGCTCCCAAACTTCTTATCTACTACGCTAACAGCCTCCAGTCGGGGGTCCCAGCCCGGTTCAGTGGCAGTGGATCTGGCACTGATTTCACATTCACAATCAGTAGCGTAGAAGCTGATGATGCTGGAGATTATTACTGTCAGCAGTGTAACAGCTACCCTCTCACAGTGATACAGACCAGTACAAAAACCTCCCAGCTCTCAGCAGCGTGCAATGCAGTTACTGTTGGTTGCAGATCTAACTGTCTGGTTTCCACATGTTCTGTCAAACGTGAAGGAAGAGGGCTACTTATTCCATCTCCAAGTACACAATAAAAAGGAGAACACAGGAGGACTCAAAGAGTTTGGCTAATCACATACTCTAGAATATCCACACAGACCTGAGGTTCACTCCAGTTTTCTTTGCTTTATTCCCGCTCTTGAACCCCGGTGCACCAGAGACAATTTCATTTTGGAAAAATCAAAGACGTTTCATTTCAGTAAGGTTGACATGCTCATTTAAACTTTATCAGCTGAACTTCATAACACAGCACACACTATAATATAATAGTCAAAATGTTAACACCAAAACAACAATTTTGGCCATTTTGGAAGGAAACGTTTTGACCTCATCAAAATTTCTCCCTGAAAATTTGAACAGGAATCATGTGTTCCCGCTGAATGCTTAGATTTTATTAAAACCACATTTCCTGATGGAAAGCTGGTCCTTGGAAATAATTTCAATCAGCTCTGCTGTTATAAATACGTTCCTAAAATGGTGTTGGGGCTCCTCTTATTTGAATAATCAATAAAATCCCATCTGAAGGTCCCAGAATGATTATTCACCAAGGAAATTTATACTAATCTAGGCATTTTTAAACAGCAGTGTTAAGATCAAGGGTTTGTTTGCTCTGTTGTAGAGTACATGTAGAACTTAGGGGCCAAATTCACAGAGTTCTGTATGGGAGCAAATCCCCAAATACAAGAGAACCTGGAGGCACAAGGAAGGAAGAGGCACACATGGGATTCTCATGGGGATTGGTCAAATCCACCAGAGGAGGGGCATAGGGAAGTGGGAGTGGCCACACAGAGGGGTGCCAACCCTTTTTCCAGAATGACATGGGGTGTGGACACATTCAGACAGGGTCTGGCTAGCAGAAACCAGCAGGAGGCGATGGAAAAGATGTTCTGTCAACTTCCCAGCGACTGCTGCGTTGGCCACACCCACCGACAAGAGGCAGCAGCTGGGGAGGGTGGTAACTGCGGTGGAGGATAGAAGGTCGAGAGGCCCACTGATCTACTCACACAAGCCCCTGTAGCTCGCACACCCGGGCACCTACTACGTTGTGGAAATAGAGGGTGGAGGGGCACAGACAATGGGCAGCGCTGGAGCCTGGCACTCTGATGACACTTTTCATCATTTCTGGGTTGTGCCTGCACCCAAAAATCCAAGCACGCTCAGAACTTGGGTTTCCTCTTCCCAGACATCATCTTCTTCCTCCTGTTTTCACCCTTCAAGTCTTTGAGAGCAGCCATCATGCTAGAGGTGCACAAAATTTGCAGCCCCTGGTGCCGCTGCAGAGAACCATACAGCTGCCGGCCGTGCTGCCCCCGTGAAAATCTGGGCCTAGGAATAAAAACAACAGTGGGTTAGGAAAGGGATTAATTGAAAGAGACTAGGCTGATTGCATTTAAACCCCACACAGGAAATGACTGAATGATGTTAGCTCTTCTTCTTTGTGTTCCAACCTGCAGCTCGCTTGGTTCCCCATCACCAATCAAGCAGCCATTGTTACCCCTGTGTCCTGTGAAGCTAACTCTAGCTGCTTTGCCATCTGAATCAGGCAAACGTCTCAGAGTTATTACATCCAAGAACCACATGAAACCATCAGGTCAGACATTTCAAAACTCCTCCCTGGCATGCATGTCTGGTCATTTTCATAACGGGGCCCTTTTTGCATAGTCACACCTGGTGGATGTTTCCTCACTCAGCTGCTGAACACACAAATGGTTCCACTGCACTGCGCTACAGATGAGCCTTTCCCAACCACACAACAGCAAGATGATCTCAAAGACGCCCCTTCTCTGCCTGCTGCTTCTCTGGTTTCAGGGTAAGAAACAGACAAGTGTCAAACATGTTGATAAGGAATGTGACAAATCAGAGGGGAATGGCTGTGGTTTATATATTTCTATACTAATTCCAGGTATATTTTGTACTTTATTTCGACTGTTCACTTTACAAGTGTTTCAATGTAAAGCTTTATATAAGGTTAATGTCATTGTCCCTTTTACCCAACCCTGCCAATTTTTATTTTCTCGCTCTCCAGGTTCCAGTGGGCAGATTGAGATGACTCAGACTCCAGAATCTCTCTCAGTGTCTGTGGGGGAGACAGTCACTCTCAAATGCAAAGCCAGTGCCAGCATCAGCAGCTACATTGCTTGGTACCAACAGAAATCTGGACAGGCTCCCAAGCCTCTTATCTATTCTGCCAGCAACCGTCCCACGGGAGTCCCAGACCAGTTCAGCAGCAGTGGGTCGGGTACTGAATACACATTCACAATCAGCAGGGTTGAAGCAGAGGATGCTGGAGATTATCCCTGTCAGCAGTATAGCAGCTGGCCTCTCACAGTGATACAGACCAATTCCAAAACCTCCCTGCTCTACGAAACATGAAGTCTAGGAGACACAAGTAGCTCAACAATCTAGTTTTCTAACGTTCTGCCAAAAAGAAAAAAAGAAAAAAAGAGGATGGTCATTAGTGAAATAACACAAAACTTTTTACATTTTTTTTTAAATCTAACCTTAACTGTGAATTTTCTGAATTTATGATCCTTGGTTTTCAGATAATGACAACATCCCTGTCATTGATTTTATCCTAAATTACTAATATGCACCCTCAGCCTTAACTCCATCTTCTTCTTATTTACTGTTTGCAATGCAGTTGAACCTACAAACACCCAGACTTGGATCGGGACCCCATTGTGCTGGGTGCTATAAAAACAAAACAAGGAGATGGCCCTTCCCCAAAGAACTGCTATAATCTTAATGTTGTTTTTGTGTGGGAATTAATACCTTAATCCAGAAAGCAAACAATTAGCTGGAAATAAAGGTTGTTTTCAGAAAAAAAACCAAATAAATAAAGGTAATAGTCACTTATTTATGCAGCACAACTCACATGCAAATACACTGACACCACATGACAGACATTAAAGCATTAGCCCACAACACAGTCACAAACTAAGTGGGCCATCATGGAAGGAAATGCCTCATTCTGGGAATGAGACAAAACACCCTCTCAGGGTCTGGATTGTGGCAGACAGCTCCCTGCTTGATCCCCTTCCCAAACTTTGCACCATATCTATTTTCAGTGGGTTACTGGTGGGGAATCCACTGATGTCTTCCACTCCAGGGTTCAGCCCCCTTCTTGGCCTGTTTGAGAGGGGTCCAAATGCTGCCCGTTGTCACCACAAGCAGCAGGTTTGTGGCTAAGCAGGTAGAGCTGCCCTTGGCGTGCCTGGGACAACAATGTCGAGTGTCCTGCCTCGCTCTCAAGAAGCCGACAGTGCTTGCGTTCTTGATAGATGTTTGATTCTGCTACACCAGCTCTCAGACCCCAACATGTACAAAATGGGGCATGTGTCTATAGTGCGGGGGGAGTTTAATATTTGTATTTATTTAATGTCACCTGACTGTACAAAACTGAGAATTCTACAAGTTTTGGCCCAAAATAGCAATTAAAAAAAAACAAAAAAAACCCCACTCCACACGCAATTCCAAAAGAAACTTTCTTATGGGGACACACTCTCTGCTGTGAAAAAATATTGTCCTCTAGGATATAAATGTCTCTTTTTATATTACCAGACAGAAACGACATTAAGACATTTGTAATTAAAGATAAAATACATTATACAGGGGAGTTGTGCTGATACCTCTTCTTCACAAAAAAAGAGAGTACGATAAACCTAGGAAAACCCGAGCTAAATTTAAAAGACAATAAAACATGTTCCAGTATGGAAATACACAATAAGGGCACCAAAATCTCCTAACCTTTCCCTGTAATGATGTAGTGCAATTAGTATATCATTGGGATTAAAGCAAGTTCATATTTGAGGATCCTAGATCTGATAAGAAGATTTTAAAGACACGATGGAGTTTTTCATATATTTTCCGCTAAAACAATGTTAAGATTATTTGGGTGCATTAACAGCACTTTTCTTACTTAAAAAAAATCCAAACACTTTAAAGTGTAAGCCTTAATTCTGAATGTCCGTAGTTTTACAATGCTTGGGTCTAGCCTAAAAGAAACTTCTTTGTATTATCTTAAATTATAGATAACTACAGACAACCTTAACTCTTAACTCTGCTATCTGTATACCACATGGGTCTCCTGGTGTACAATGAGATAATAGGTCAGGGTTACAGTGATCACACAGATACAAATGCCATCATAGCCTGAACTCTGGCCATGGTGTAATTATTGCCAGGCATGGCTGTACTGCCACAGATTGAAAGAGCTCATGTTTGAGAATTCTCTCCATGACACCAATTATATCTAGAAACATGTGACTGGAGGCTAACAGGGGACACAGATATGAGAAGGGAAGGAAGCATCAGCTGTGAATCACCATGCTCCCTGTGGAATGTGCCAACATCTACTTGAACACATTGTTCATGGATTAAATTCTGTGGACAACTTTGCCATTGGCCAGTAGATGGCAGTATTTTCCTAGACTCATAGAATCATAGCAGATTAGGGTTGGAAGAGACCTCAGGAGGTCATCTCATCCAACCCCCTGCTCAAAGGAGGACCAACCCCAACTAAACCATCCCAGCCAGGGCTTTGTCAAGCCAGGTTTAAAAACTCAAAGGATGGTGATTCCACCACCTCCCTAGGGAACCCATTCCAGTGCTTCACCACCCTCGTAGTGAACAAGTTTTTCCTAATATCCAATTTAGACCTCCCCCCTGCAACTTGAGACCATTGCTCCTTGTTCTGTCATCTACCACCACTGAGAACAGCCTAGCTCCATCCTTTTTGTAACTGCGCCCCCCTTCAGGTAGTTGAAGACTGCTATCAAATCCCCCCTCATTCTTCTCTCCTGCAGACTAAACAAGCCGAGTTCCTTGGGCTTTGATACCACTTTGCAGAACTGGCAATCACAGACAAGCCAGAAGATCTCACAGACGCAGTGTAGACGTACCGACTAATCACACTCGCACTGTCAGCAGTGTTACAGCCGATTATGCTGGAGATAATTCTCAACAGGCTCTCCCAGTGACACGGGCCAATGCAAAAACCTCCTTGTTCTACACAGAACTGGGCACTTGGGCAGAGATCCTTGAAGATATTTAGGTGCCTAACTTGTATTGAAATCATCGGGAGTTAGGTATCAAAATAGCTTTAGACAAAGATTCACATCCTTCTGGTGGGGAGGGAGATACACTATCTTGCTTCCTGCAAATAAAGGGCCAACACAGACCAGTTCGCAAAGGTCTGCACTGGGAGCACGGCCAAGCAGAAGAAGGTCCACTCGGAATTACTCAATGCTTCTCTGAAGCCCACCGCAAGTAAGTAAGTAGCTGCTGCTCGGTTCCTAGAGCGGGCACTGCACACATGCTGCCTTCCACAGCTGACCATCTCTATGGCTGGTGTAGCGAGTGGAGACCCTGGCTCACGGCACCTTCTGGAGTGGTTAGCGATGCTAGCTCCATACATCACTTGGGTTTGCGTGGGTGCAAAGATTACACCGCGTCTAGCCTTTGCATGGAAGCGCTTCTAGCACGGCCACAGCCTTCCACAGCCATGGAGACACCAGGAACATTCTCTGCCAAAAGAAGGGCCTTACTGTCAGGAGAATCTGGACAGGACATCAGCCCAACTATCTCCTCAGGCCAGCCCACTAGGGACGTCCAGGAATATTTTCATGGCAAGGAGACTCACTGAAAGGCAAAAGGAGGTAAGCGGATCTGAAAACTGCTTTAAAAATAGCTGGGAGATTTCAACTGCCAAGAGACAAGGTCAGCTGCAACATTCCTGGTTTCCTCCCCACAGAGCAACTCCTGTTATTGCACTCATGTAACCATCAGTGTTCCATCTTCACCTCATATGTCACTATCACCAGGTTACGGACACCAGCAGCTCACAAGAGTAACAGGAAATGCCCTTGCATCTAAAACGCAGCACATTTATATGAATGGGTCATTTGCATATTCACTCCCGAGAGACTTTCCCCGGCTGTGCTGCTGAGCGTTCATAAATGGTCCCGTTTACACTGCATGGTGAGCTGTTCAGCATTCCCTACTAAGGACTGTCAAGATGCTCTCACAGGCACAGATTCTCTGGATACTAGTGCTTTGGATTCAGGGTGAGCATAATATCAACAGGGAACAGACTTCATAGGCAAAACAATGCAAGCTAAGATTCAATTATTACTGCATTGTTTATTTTGCAATCTAGTGTTTAATAAATTCTTCAATGAAAAATGCATTTAAATACCAAGTTTAATTACTTTTAATAATGTACCATGATTGTATGAATTTTCTTTCCATACCTAGACTCCTGTGGCCAAATTGTTTTGACCCAGACTCCAGAATCCCTGTCAGTGTCTCCTGGACAAAGAGTCACCATCAACTGCAAAGCCGGCTCCAGCATTAGCAAAAACTTAGACTGGTACCAACAGAAACCAGGACAAGCACCTAAGCTACTTATCTATGGTTCTACCAATCGTTACACTGGAACCCCAGAGCGGTTCAGTGGCAGTGGGTCTGGGACTGATTTCACTCTCACAATCAGCAGTGTTGAAGTAGAAGATGCTGGAGATTATTACTGTAAGCAACGGAATAGCTACCCGCTCACAGTGATACAGACCATTACAAAAACCTCCCTGTGAACACTGTGCTCTGTGCTTGTTTGTCACAGCTGTGACCAAGACAGTGAATTTTATGATTTAATGCAAATGAAAAACAGGAAGTAACTCAAAAGACATTTTATACAGCACCAAAAATGCCCAGACCATCAAAGAAACAAACACAGGGATCAGATCACCCTCCGCTGACACTCAGCTCCATTGGGGTGGAAGGAGTAACACTCTGCAGCTGGATGCCAAGATGATTGAGGAAAGATGAGCAGAGGAGAGATATGGAAAGTGAGCGATCTGCTGTTGTCACCTGCACTGGATGTGCTATGTTTGTCTTCCTTCCACAGGAAAGAGCCGACTTCATCTGTACAAAGTACAGGCTGGTTTCCATATTGGAAGAGAAGGTTAAAGGACTAGAGACCCAAATATCAACCCTGTGTTGCATTAAAGAAAACGAAGTCTTTCTCGATTGAAGACATGATTTTCTTCTGCAGGCACAGTGTGAGGAAGATTCAGAGAAGGCAGGGCAGGGGAAACTGAAGAACAGGGAAGAATATTGGCAGCATGTGAGCTCCCGAAGAAAGAGAACCTATATGCCCACCGAGCAGATAGAGGTAAGGAATCGTTTTCAGGCTCTCTGCGCAGGTACTGCGGCGAAGAACGATTTGGAAGACTCCTCTGAGGGAATGGATCAGAAGGAGACCCTGTTGAACAGAAGGCAAAGGAAGCATTGTCCTAGGGATGGGGGTTCCCCGACCACCTCTCCCAAGAGGAAGAGAAGGGTGATGGTGGTCGGGGACTCCCTCCTAAGGGGGACGGAGTCATCCATCTGCCGTCCGGACCGGGAAACTAGAGAAGTGTGCTGCTTGCCTGGAGCTAGGATTCAGCATGTGACGGAGAGACTGCCGAGACTCATCAAGTCCTCAGACCGCTACCCCTTCCTACCTCTCCACATGGGCACCAACGATACTGCCAAGAATGATCTTGAGTGGATCACTGCGGACCATGTGGCTCTGGGAAGGAGGATAAAGGAGTTTGAAGCACAAGTGGTATTCTCATCCATCCTCCCTGTTGAAGGAAAAGGCCCAGGTACAGACCGTCGCATTGCGGAAGTAAATGCATGGTTACGCAGGTGGTGTCGGAGAGAGGGCTTTGGATTTTTCGATCATGGGATGTTGTTCCAGGAAGAAGGATTACTAGGAAGAGACGGGATTCACCTAACGAAGAGAGGGAAGAGTATCTTTGCAGACAGGCTGGCTAACCTAGTGAGGAGGGCTTTAAACTAGGTTCAATGGGGGATGGAGACCTAAGCCCAAAGGTAAGTGGGGAAGTGGGACACCACAAGGAAGCAGAAGGAGGAGGGTGCAACAGGGGAGGCCTCCTGAATTGCACTGAGAAAGTAGGGCAATCGGCTAGTTATCTCAAGTGCCTATACACAAATGCAAGAAGCCTGGGAAACAAGCAGGAGGAATTGGAAGTCCTGGCACAGTCAAGAAACTATGACATGATTGGAATAACTGAGACTTGGTGGAGTAACTCACACGACTGGAGCACTGTCATGGATAGGTATAAGCTGTTTAGGAAGGACAGGCAGGGGCGAAAAGGTGGAGGAGTTGCACTGTATGTAGGAGAGCACTATGATTGCTCTGAGCTCCAGTGTGAAACTGGAGATAAGTCAGTTGAGAGTGTCTGGGTTAAGCTTAAACTTAAACACAAAAAAGAAGCTTACAAGAAGTGGAAGCTTGGTCAGATGACTAGGAAAGAGTATAAAAATACTGCTCGATCGTGCAGGAATGAAATCAGGAAGGCCAAAGCACAAGTGGAGTTGCAGCTAGCAAGGGACGTGAAGGGGAACAAGAAGGGTTTCTACAGGTATGTTACCAACAAGAGGAAGATTAGGGAAAGCGTGGGCCCCTTACAGAATGGGGAGGCAACCTAGTGACAGAGGATGTGGAGAAAGCTGAGGTACTCAATGCTTTTTTTGCGTCTGTCTTCACAGACAAGGTCAGCTCCCAGACTGCTGCACTGGGTGGCACAGAATGGGAAGGAGGTGAACATCCCCCAGTACTAAAGGAACAGGTCCAAGAATATTTAGAAAGATTGGACATACACAAGTCCATGGGGCCGGATGCAATGCACCCGAGGGTGCTGAGGGAGTTGGCTGATGTGATTTCAGAGCCATTGGCTATTATCTTTGAAAGCTCGTGGCAATTGGGGGAGGTCCCTGATGACTGGAAAAAAGCAAATATAGTGCCCATCTTCAAGAAAGCGAGGAAAGAGGAACCAGGGAACTACAGACTGGTCAGCCTCACCTCAATCCTTGGAAAAATCATGGAGCAGGTCCCTCAAGGAATCCATTTTAAGGCACTTGGAAGAGAGGAAGGTGATCAGGAACAGTCAACACGGATTGACCAAGGGAAAGTCATGCCTGACTAACCTGATTGCTTTCTATGAAGAAGTGACTGGCTCTCTTGATGTGGGGAAAGTGGTGGACGTGATATACCTTGACTTTAGCAAAGCTTTTGATATGGTCTCTCACAGTATTCTTATCAGCAAGTTAAGGAATTATGGGTTGGATGAATGGACTATAAAATGGATAGAGAACTGGCTAGAGCATAGGGCTTAACGAGTAGTGATCAATGGCTCCATGTCTAGCTGGCAGCCGGTCACAAGCGGAATGCCCCAGGGGTTGGTCCTGGGGCCAGTTTTGTTCAATATCTTCATCAATGATCTGGAGGATGGGTTAGATTGCACCCTCAGCAAGTTTGCAGATGACACTAAGCTGCGGGGAGTGGTCGATACCCTGGAAGGTAGGGATAGGATACAGAAGGACCTAAACAAACTGGAGGATTGGGCCAAAAAAAATCTGATGAGGTTCAACAAGGACAAGTGCAGAGTCCTGCACCTAGGACAGAAGAATCCCATGCATAGCTACAGACTGGGAACCGACTGGCTAGGCAGCAGTTCTGCAGGAAAGGACCTGGGGGTTACAGTGGACAAGAGGCTGGATATGTGTGCTCTCAATACCAAGAAGGCTAATGGCCTCCATTAGTAGGAGCATTGCCGGGAAATCGAGGGAAGTGAATATTCTCCTCTATTCGGCACTGGTGAGGCCACATTTGGAATATTGTGTCCAGTTCTGGGCCCCCCACTACAGAAAGGATGTGGACAAATTGGAGAGAGTCCAGCGGAGGGCAACAACAATGATGAGGGGGCTGGAGCACAAGACGTATGAGGAGAGGCTGAAGGAACGAGGCTTGTTCAGTCTACAGAAGAGAAGAATGAGGGGGATTTGATAGCAGCCTTTAACTACCTGAAAGGGGGTTCCAGGGAGGATGGAGCTAGGCTGTTCTCAGTGGTGGCAGATGACAGAAATAGGAGCAACGGTCTCAAATTGCAGTGGGGGAGGTTTAGGTTGGACATTAGGAAAAAGTTTTTCACTAGGAGGGTGGTGAAGCACTGGAATGGATTACCTAGGGAGGTGGTGGAATCTCCATCTTTAGAGGTTTTTAAGCTGCGGCTTGACAAAACCCTCGCTGGGATTATTTAGCTGAGGTTAGTCCTGCTTTGAGCAGGGGGTTGGACTAGAGGACCTCCTGAGGTCCCTTCCAACTCTATAATTCTATGATTCTATCCCATTAGAACTCCTGGGAGTATTTGAGATGTTTATTCTTCCACAAGACGTGTGCTGATATTCATCCCTAGGATTGCAAAACTTGCCCTGGGGTGTCTGAATCTCCCAAGTAGTCCTGGCTCTAGCCTGGGGTATCATCCAAAAGACTCTCCCTGCAGTGCAGCTCTCCTAACGCCCCTGGAGCTCATGGATTCAGTACAAGCTCAGAGGGAAGATGGCCTGCTACCAGACCATCTACACCGCTTCCTGTAGCAACACCGTTTTTCTCAGCAGTCTCCAAGTATTCACCAGACCCATCTCTGCTCCATCTATGGCAGGAAATGGCATCTGAACCTGAACCTGTCTGGCTGACATGCGGACGAACCTTTGTATCATCTCGCAAGAGCACAAAAAGTGTCCATCAGTGGAATAATTCTCACTCTCAATTTTTTTCTTCTCCTTCCCTGCAGGGGGTTAAGAATCCTTCTGAGTCTCCCTTTCCATAGTCTCCTTCTTCGCGGCCCTGTGTGTCAGAGACAGACTTCAGTTAAATCACAAACCACACCAACTATTTGCTTCCCATCTTTTCTTAAACCTGAGTAACTTTGTTCTACTTAAATACACTCAGAGTAGGACTTGTGACTCTCCACTGATTTCAATGTTCCCTTTTGATTCGATTCTGTAGTGAAAGAATTCCATGAACCTACATCAGTTACCAAAGCATCACGGTGACTTTTCATGACTATCAATATATGAAGAATTCCAGACATGCCTCCTTGTTATATGGTGGTAAAGTTAATAAATGCGCTTTAGTCACCATGATGATGAAGACACACAGAAAATGACATATTTAAACTAGGTGCAGCAACACATATTTCCTTCCATGTCAGGTGTTCCAGAAAGACACGCCAATGGGAACACCAAGGGATTCACTGTCATGTTTCGTGGAAGGAAAGGGGGGAGAAAAATTTGAATGTTTGTAGGGCTCTAAGGACTGCAGGTGAAAATGAAATTATTTGACACTCTCAGCAGTTGTTCCATGTGTTCAAATCCACTGCCCCCTTCGTGACCCAGGGAGAGAGATTGTGGAAGAACATGCTTAAAACTGAGCAAGAATTGTCAAATGTGACCTTTGCTGGTTTCCAAAACAACTATAGTCCTACAATTCTTCATTAATGGCATAATCCTTGTTACACTTTGATGTCACTGTAGCCTCAATCCAGATAGACGAGTATCTGACTCACAAAGATATTACAAATAATTATACCTAGAGCTGGGCCCATGTTGAGAAGTTCAGAATGGGATCTGGATCCTCTAAGCAATAGAGGGTATTAGACCAGTGCTCTGGCTCAAGCCCATCTCTGATTAGACTGCACAAGGAGCAGGAAACTTACTGCCCACCTACAATCATTGCAAAATCCTGCCTGGAGCTAAGACACAGTAAATTTCCATACATTTTGCATATATGCACATGGGTGACATTTCTCCTGTGAGCTGCAGAGAACTTATAAACATTTTGTTTTCTACTACAAGGCTCATTGACAAGTATTACCAGCCACCATCTGCCAAGATGATCTCACAGACTCACTTTCTCTGGCTGCTGGTTCTCGGGGTTCATGGTAAGGAACAGCACAAGAGTCTGCAGGGTTAATAACCAATGTAATACAATACATGAAATGCTGCAATATTTTATTTAATTCAATACCTATTTTCTGGTATGATTTTTGATTAAATATCACCTGTTGCATTTAAATATAAGTTGTGCTGCCGTGTAAGGCCTTGAATCATGTATTCTGACCTTGGGCAATTACCTTCTAGCTTCTCTCCTTACCACCACTAATTTTCCATCACTGTCCATCTAGGTTCCTGTGGGCAGATTGTGATGACTCAGACGCCAGAATCTCTATCTGAGTCCGTGGGAGAAACAGTAACTATCAAATGCCAAGCCAGTTCAAGCATTGGTACCTACACACACTGGTACCAGCAGAAGTCTGGGCAATCTCCAAAGCTGCTTATCTATGATGCTAGCAGCCACCCATCTGGGGTCCCAGACCAGTTCAGTGGCAGTGGATCTGGCACCAATTTCACTCTCACCATCAGTAGAGTTGAAGCAGATGATGTGGGAGATTATTACTGTCAGCAGGCCGGCTACAGCGTCCCTCACACAGTGATAGAGACCAATAAAGAAACCTTCCTATTTTCTCTAGTGTACAAGGGGGTTGCCTTTGTTCCAGCTGTGTGAACCAAACTTGCAAAGTTAACTGTCAGTCAGCCACCGTATGAAACAGTGAGAACAGTGAAAGAGTACGAGCGCCCTTCTCAGCTCTTTCCATGAAGTCTATAGTTCCCAAAGGCTGAGATTGAAAATGATCTTCTGTTGCCTCCTGGATAGCAGAGGGTTAAGCAGGAAGGAGACATGCACAGTGGCTGGTCCATTACACACCATCAATCACTTTTTCAAACAACAACGAGTCTCACACACTGCACAAGCATCTTTTTTTTGCGAGTTACAGTTGAACTGTGGTAAAAAAGCAAGTCAGGGCTTGTAATCTTCCTGCTTAATTCTCTGGTGCCTGTCCAGAAGATTTCCAGTCTGTGTTTCTGTACTAGTAGAACACTTAAGACTTTGCAGAGCTCTCCTGTGTTGTCCGAAGGCAGTAGTGTGCCCTCTTACAACCCATACCCGCCACCATGTGTTAGACCCCATCGTCTTGCACTGAGAGGGGCTCACCTTGTATTTCCAAAACCACCATTCAGCCCACGCTCAGCTCTACCCCGCTGAGTCCACTTGATCCCTTCAGCAATGTACCATATTATTGATATCACCCAGATATTAATGGCTCAGATCACATTCTTCAAGTTGAGTTTTGTCCGTAGTTCTTATTCATAATTCGTAATATTCTTTCCTCACTTCTTTGATTTCCTTATATGTAAAGCCTGGCAGTTCCCCAATTCCAAAGTATTTGTAGGGGCCGTGCTGAGAGATCTTGCACGTTATTTTTCATGCCTTCTGACTGTACCAGTTTGCCCCTCTTTACAGATGCCAGCACACATTTAGCCAAACCAACTTGTTGCTTTGTATCTTCAAACTATTCTACATGTCATCAATCTTATCTTCTTTTGTGACTGTCCACATACTTTCAGATCTTCCACATGTAACCCATGTATTATTATTTGTATTATGCTAATGCTGAAAGACTTAGACATGGAGCAGAGACACATTGTTCTAACTGCCGTACAAACACAGAATAAAGATAGGTGCATACCCTGAACAACTTACATTCTATGTGTGGGGCATGAAACAACAGATGGGAGGAGCAGACTGGGGGGCTTGGAACATGTGTTACTAAAATCATACAGGGGAATCTTATAATTTCACACACGATGTTGCCCCACATTTGACTACAACAATACTGACCAGACAAGTATGAGTTTTCAAATGATACTTTACACAAAGATTATTACACTAGTGTGTAGGGTGTGACTACAGGGGTGTATTCCAACACAGCCAGTCCTGTAGGACTCCCATCATCCCCACTTCAACAGCTCTGCTGTAGCTGAAGTGACACAAGAATGCTTGCCCTGCCTGTGTGCATCTCTGATTTGGGTGTCACACGCAAACACACAAAGAATGTACAAGGCTTAGGGCCAGATTGTTCCAGACACAGCCTGGCCAAAATTAGGAGATCTCTTTTGCAAACAATGGGTCCTCAGTGGGACTCCCAAATTGCACTTCTGGGTGCTCAGATCAACAACCAGGAGCATAAATTCCCTTTCCATGAGCGTGAATCCCAAATTGAGCATCAACATGTGAGATGTAAACTAACATGGCTCTGTGTTGGAAAAAGGCTCCACACCATCAACTGCATATTGCAATGTACAGCTGGACACATAAAAGGGGAACCACACATTACAGTACAGAGATGCAGCAGACCATACAGTACTGCACTCCCCAGGGAAAGTTGCTCATAGCTGCCTGGGCAGTCCTTTGATTGAATACATTCTGTGGACAATTCTGTTATGGAGCACTAGATGGCAATAGAAAGGCAGAGCGCATCAAGAATGGCTATTTCAGTCAATCAACAGGATGGTGTTCATTTAATACTACCCATTTATGAACATAAGAATGGCCAAACTAGGTCAGACCAATGGGCCTCTAGCCCAGTATCCTGTCCTCCAACAGTGGGCAATGCCAGGTGCATAAGAGGGAATGAACAGAACCTGGCAATTTGCAGAGTGAGCAACTCTTTATTATCCACTCCCAGCTTCTGGCCATCAGAGCTTGAGGGATACCCAGAGCATGGGTTTGGCATCCCTGCCTAACAGCCATTGATACACCCATCCTCCATGAATCTCTCATCATTTTTTGAACCCAGTTATACTTTTGGCCTGCACAGCATCTCCTGGCAATAAATTCTACAGCTTCACTGTGTGTTGTGTGAACAAGTACATCTTTACGTTTGTGTTTAATCTGCTGCCCTTTAATTTCTTGGGATGACCCCTTGGTCTTCAGTTATGTGAAGGAGTAAATAACACTTCCTTACTCACTTTCTCCACACCAGTCATGACTTTATAGCTCTATCATATCCTCCCTTAGTCATCTCTTTTCTAAGATGTACAGTGCCAGTCTTTTTAATCTCTCCTCATAAGAAAACTGTTCCATATCCCTAATCACTTGCATTGCCCTTCTCGGTACTTTTTCCATTTCTAATATATCTTTTTTTGACATGGGACAACTAGAATTTGACACTGTATTGAAGGTGTGGGCACACCATGGTTTTAGATAGTGCCACTATGATATTTTCTGTTTTTTTATCTATGCCTTTCCTAATGGTTCCTAACATTGTGTTAACTTTTTTGACTGCTACTGCACAGTGAACTATCACAGAGAATTATCCACAATGACTACAAGATCTCTTTCTTGATTGGTAACAGCTAATTTACACCCCATCATTTTGTATGTACAGTTGGGATTATGTTTTCCAATGTACATTATTTTGCATTTCTCAACATTGAATTTCATCTGTCATTTTATTGCCCAGTCACCCAGTTTTGTGAGATCCCTTCGTAGCTCTTCACAGTCAGCTTTGGAATTTGCTGCATTAATGTCATACTAAGGGGCTCTGGCAAGACAAGAGGATCTTCTTGTAGCACTTGTGGACTGGGACAGAGTGAGTTTCTTTTTCCTAAGAACACTATTGTTGTTGTACTCTGATTCCCCTTTTACAGTAATGCCCATGGCACTGATACTATGAGGGATTTAAAATTCAGAGAGAGAAAAAGCAAATTCTTTGTGTCTCTGTTCAAACTAAATGGACCTGTCCCAAAGTTTTTCTCTCTCTTGTATAGATGAAAGTTGTGGGTCAACAATGGACCTCTAGATGGTAAGTCATTGGAGATGCTTGTCCCACCCACACCTGGTCAATTACAGCCTCAGTGTGACATTTTAAACTATGTAACTGACAAAAAAATAATTCACACAATTATCAGCAAAATATTTGATCGCTTATTAACGAGATAATTTTCCCTTGTGCATCTTTTATGTGAAACAAGGGTTTCCTGCTTCAAAGCAGAGAACTAGATTCTAGTCCCTGCATGAATGCTTTCACTGTATGGATATTGTGATACTTGGAACCACTCAACACAACTGCAGACACACACACACACAGCAATTATATTCCAAACTGGATTATATTATTGTTGGTGTACTACAGAGTCTCCAGCATTTCTCCTAAATCAGACCTAGCACTAGTGTCAATCAAACCGGCCAAACACTCGAGAGAGAAGATTCCTACTGGGCTTTTCCATTTTATCTCCTACTATTTACTAATAGCAGCCCCTGGCAGGGAATGATCTAAGAAAATTAACATCTTCAGACTCTACCCTGACATTCAGAGACAATTTACATAGCTCAGCCTCTTTGCATTTTCACACCCGAGTGCCATTTCCTTACTCCTCTGGGCAGGGATTATAAATCTACTGGGTTGCATTTTATCTTTCATTGCAGGTCTCTCAGCTTCTAGTCACCCAGAGGAGTCAAGATGATTTCCCACAATCTGCTTTTCTTCATGGTGATGTGTTTATGGGTTCAGGGTAAGAAAGAATAAAACTATGGCATTTGAGAATTGTTTTGGGGTTTATCTGGTGTGACACAGAATTCTTAGTATGTTTAATTCCTAGTAAATTTAATCACATGAAATGTACTTTTAAAATATTGTGACATCCACATATTCTCTTTTTGCTTTTAGACTCCAGTGGAGAAACTGTGATGACTCAGTCACCAGCATCCCTATCAGTCAGTGTAGGAGAAAGTGTTACCATCAATTGCAAAGCCAGTTCGGGTATTACTAATGACATAGCCTGGTACCAACAGAAATCTGGAAAAGCGCCTAAACTCCTTATCTATGAAGCCTCTTCCCGAGATACAGGGGTTCCAACCCGGTTCAGCGGCAGTGGATCTGGCACTGATTTCACATTCACCATCAGCAGTGTTGAAGCTGATGATGCTGGAGATTATTACTGCCAGCAGTATAACAGCTGGCCTCTCACAGTGATACAGATCAGTACAAAAACCTCCCTGTGATGTGCAGGATGTTTTGTGCTGATCATTTGTTCTACACTCATTAAGTGGAAGGCACCTCTAACTCTTCTAATTCATCTCAGGAGATGCATGAAGTAAAATAACTTTTTCCATCCTTTTGCTTTTTGCAACCTATTTGTGCAGTTTATGTATCTTTCCCCAGCTCTATGATATTCCCGTTAAAATGTCAGGTTGGATGATATTTAGATTTCTTATCTAAAACTTTAAAAATGATGATGTCAGTATCCATTTTGTGTAATAATCAGCCTGTGGCAGAGCTGGATTATGTTGGAATTTATGAAGGTTACAGTTTTACACTCTTGTTAGTCTTCTAGCACAGATTCCTCTTTCCCCCCAGATGGGCTGAAGCTGAGATTAGGGCTTCAGACCCAAACACTAAAAGAATGTGCAAGGCCTAGGGCGAGATTGTTCCAGACACACCCTGGACTAAATTAGAAGATCCTGTTTTCAAACAATGGGCCTCAGTGGGACTCGCACACTGAACATCTGAGTACTCAGCTCAAGTCACAGGAGCATAAATGCCTCTTTCCTGTGCTGAAATCCCAAATTGAGCATCAACATGTGAGATTTCTACTCACACATCTGTGGTGGAAAATTGGCTTCACAACAACATGAATTGCATATTGAAATGTAGAACTGTAGAATCTAAAGAAGAGATGCATAATAAAGAGATGCAGCAGAACATACAGTACTGCACTATCTCGGAGAATACACCGTTACCTGCTTGGGCTGTCCTTTGATTAATTAAATTCTGTGGTGAAAATCTTGGGTCAATGGTCCCATAATGGCCAGCCACTGGGAATACCTGCCCCACCCACCTCAGTCAAGAATACCCATGTGATTCACGATCGTTTCTAGCTATGAGACCAACAACAAGCAACTTCAGCAAACAATTATCAGTGAAAACTTCGAACTCTAATTGACTAGACATGTTTTCCCCTTGTGTCATGTGCACACCTTTCCCTTTAAACAATTAGTGAGAGTTGCCTGCTACAATGCAGAGCGCTACAACTCAGCCCCGGAACAACTCATACACTGTACAGATGTCGTTATATTTTGAACCACTTGACCCAACTCTGCATGCGCATGCAAACACACGCATCACACACACAAACCATGAATCAACAATATTCTCTGAAGCAAAGCAGTGTAAGGAGTGAATATACCATCCGGTGAGACAACAGTTGGGAAGGTTCATAATGGCCTAAGCCAGGACTTCTGATAGAATGGCTTTCCCTGGATCAGTGGATCGTTTTGTGCCATATTGCCACAACATCTCTGTCTAACGTGGAAAGGCAGGAGACTTGGAGGTTCTTGGAGAGCGCAGATTATTTGGTGACGTGGGGAGAACGATGCAAGTGTCTGACCACAAAGCAAAATCCCCGGCTATCACCGTTTGTCAGCAGTAAGTGATGCAGCAGCACAGGCAGAGTTGTAGGAAAGAGGCCTGTTCTATTCTTATGGGGAAATTCGGTGGCAATGGACAGGGGTTACACCAGCTACATAGAGTTATGTGCGTAACTTACGTTGACTTCCTCAATCCTCTTCCGCACGCCGGCTCCACTACACTGCACTGATTTGAAATGCGTACATGCTGACACAGCGCTATGCTTTTTTTGGAGGTGGTTTCATTGAATCGACTTCAGGATCGATTGAGCGGGTTCTTCACTTCCGCTCAATCGATCCGGATAAATCAATTTGACGGCAGCAAATTTGCCGCCGTAAGTGAAGAGATACCCACAGAGGCCAGTGTTACACACAGAGGTTCTGTCTGGCAGCTTTGCTTCTGCCAGCTTTCCTGAGCCTCTGAACTCACCAACAGCTCCTCCTCAAACCTGACCCCTCTTCTCCAGTTCCACTCACCATACTATCCTTAGGAGGTCGGTTTAACAGATGCTTTGATATAGTAGGTGGGGAAACCAGCACCCAGCAGAGGAGCAAGTACCTGGCTCACGGCACACACTGTCAACCTGGTCTTTCACTGCAACACACCAACCCATCCTTGTGCCATGCTCAACCAACAGACAGCCCATGTCAAGTGGCCAGAGAAGACATTATTGCGACCTCTGGCCACGTGGTGTCTCAGAGCCAGCCATTCCACTTTAGTAATCAAGAGTCTCCCCCCAAAAGCCCAAAATGCAAACAGTGAGCCTGATTGTCTGAGGTGCTGAGCACCCACAGTTTCTGTTCACTGTTATGGGAAATGCAGGGGCTCAACGCATCTATAATGAGGCTCAAGGCTCTTTAGCTCTTCTATGGCCAGAGCTCTCAAGCTAATAGACACCCCTGGTGATGTTGTGGGGAATACTCTGATGGGGACGCCAGCCATTGCAGATCACTGCTTGGCCTAAGAATGGTGAGCTGCACTCCAGGAGCATGACACCAGATCTGCAGAGACCTCTGAGAATAGCAGCAACTGAACCCTGCAAATATCTGCTAACGTTCTAACGTGCGACAGCAGCAGGAAATAAGCCAAATATTGACAGTTCCTAACTCTCTGTTGAAAGTGAAGTGCAGTAAATTTACATGCTTTTTGCATGTGGGTTTTCTTACTCAGCTGCTGAATACATATAAATTCCCATTGCGTGGCTTATGAACAAACCTTTTTTCAGCTTAGTCAGGCAAGATGATTTCACACATGCCCGTTCTCTGGCTGCTGGTTCTCTGGATTCAAGGTAGGAAATTAAAGACAATTGGATCATTTTCAGTGTGATGGACACAAGAAATTCTGTCACTCTGACCCATTGAATTAATATTTTATGTGTTGTGTTTAGTATAATTTCACAGTGGTGAATTCAAATTGTGCTTCAGTGTCTGAACACTTGCCATATCCAGCACTGTGTCATTGTTCATTGTCTTCCCACTCTCTTTCTTTATCCAGACTCCTCTGGGCAAACTGTGATGACCCAGTCCCCGGAATCTCTGGCAGTGCCAGTGGGAGGGAGAGTCTCTATCAACTGCAAAGCCAGTACAAGCGTTGGCACTTGCTTAAACTGGTACCAACAGAAACCTGGACAAGCTCCCAAACTTCTTATCTACTACGCTAACAGGCTGCAGTCGGGGGTCCCAGCCCGGTTCAGTGGCAGTGGATCTGGCACTGATTTCACATTCACAATCAGCAGCGTAGAAGCTGATGATGCTGGAGATTATTACTGCCAGCAATGTGGCAGCTCCCCTCTCACAGTGATACAGACCAGTACAAAAACCTCTCGGATCTCTGCAGCGTGCAATGCAGTTACTGTTGGTTGCAGATCTAACTGTCTGGTTTCCAGATGTTCTGTCAAACATGAAAGAAAAGAATTACTTATTCCATCTCCAAGTACACAATAAAAAGGAGAACACGGGAGGATTCAAAGAGTTTGGCTAATCACATACTCTAGAATATCCACACAGACCTGAGATTCACTCCAGTTTTCTTTGCTTTATTCCCACTATTGAACCCCGGTGCACCAGAGACCAGAAATGAAAAGTCTTTGATTTTTCCAAAATGAAATTGCACCAGAGACAATTTCATTTTGGAAAAATCAAAGACTTTTCATTTCAATAAGGTTGACATGCTCATTTAAACTTTATCTGCTGAACTTCATAACACAGCACATACTATAATATAATAGTCAAAACATTAACACCAAAACAACAATTTTGGCCACATCGGAAGGAAACGTATTGACCTCATCAAAATTTTCCCCTTAAAATCTGAACAGGAATCGTGCGTTCCCGCTGAATGCTTAGGTTTTATTAAAACCACATTTCCTGATGGAAAGCTGGTCCTTGGAAAAAATTTCAACTAGCTCTGCTGAAATAAATACATTCCTAAAATGATCTTGGTGCTCCTCTTATTTGAATAATCAGTAAAATCCCATCTGAAGGTCTCAGAATGATTATTGATTTAGGAAAATTGTACTAATCTAGGGATTTTTAAACAGCAGTGTTAAGATCAAGGGTTTGTTTGCTCTGTTGTAGAGTACATGTAGAACTTAGGGGCCAAATTCACAGAGTTCTGTATGGGAGCAAATCCCCAAATACAGGTGAACCTGGAGGCACCAGGAAGGAAGAGACACACATGGGATTCTCATGGGGATTGATCAAATCCACCAGAGGAGGGGCATAGGGAAGTGGGAGTGGCCACACAGAGGGGTGCCAACCCTTTTTCCAGAACGACATGAGTGAGGACACATTCAGACTTGGTCTGGCTAGCACAAGCTAGCAGGAGGCGATGAAGAAGATGTTCTGTCAGCTTCCCAGTGACTGCTGGGTTGGCCACACCACCTGGGTGCCTGGCGCTGGAGCCTGGCGCTCTGATGACACTTCTCATCATTCCTGGGTTGTGCCTGCACCCAAAATCTGAGCATGCTCAGACCTTGGATTTCCTCTTCCCAGACGTCATCTTCTTCCTCCTGTTTGCACCTTTCAAGTCTTTGAGAGCAGCCATCATGTTAGAGGTGCACAATGCTTGCAGCCCCTGGTGCCCCTGCAGAGAACCATACAGCTGCCGGCCGTGCTGCCCCCGTGAAAATCTGGCCCTAGGAATAAAAACAACAATGGGTTAGGAAAAGGATTAATTCAAAGAGACTAGGCTGATTGCATTGAACCCCACACAGGAAATGACTGAATGATGTTAGCTCTTCTTACTTGTGCTCCAACCTGCAGCTCGCTTGGTTCCCCATCATCAATCAAGCAGCCACTGTTACCCCCGTGTCCTGTGAAGCTGACTCTAGCTGCTTTGCCATCTGAATCAGGCACATGTCTCAGAGTTATGACATCCAAGAACCACATGAAACCACCAGGTCAGACATTTCAAAACTCCTCCCTGGCATGCATGTCTGGTCATTTTCATAACGGGGCCCTTTTTGCATAGTCACACCTGGTGGATGTTTCCTCACTCAGCTGCTGAACACATAAATGGCTCCACTGCACTGTGCTACAGATGAGCCTTTCCCAGCCACACAACAGCAAGATGATCTCAAAGACGCCCCTTCTCTGCCTGCTGCTTTTCTGGTTTCAGGGTAAGAAACAGACAAGTGTCAAAAGTGTTGATAGGGAATGTGACAAATCATAGGGAAATGACTGTGGTTTATATATTTCTATACTAATTCCAGGTATATTTTGTACTTTATTTCGACTGTTCACTTTACAAGTGTTTCAATGTAAAGCTTTATATAAGGTTAATGTCATTGTCCCATTTACCCAACCCCAACCCTGCCAATTTTTATTTTCTGGTTCTCCAGGTTCCAGTGGGCAGATTGTGATGACTCAGACTCCAGAATCTCTCTCAGTGTCCGTGGGGGAGACACTTACTCTCAAATGCAAAGCCACTGCCAGCATCAGCAGCTACATTGCTTGGTACCAACAGAAATCTGGACAGGCTCCCAAGCCTCTCATCTTTTCTGCCAGCAACCATCCCGCTGGCAGTGGGTCGGGCACTGACTACACATTCACAATCAGCAGGGTTGAAGCAGAGGATGCTGGAGATTATCCCTGTCAGCAGTATAGCAGCTGGCCTCTCACAGTGATACAGACCAATTCCAAAACCTCCCTGCTCTATGAAACATGAAGTCTAGTAGACACAAGTAGCCCAACAATCTAGTTTTCAAACGTTTTGCCAAAAAAAAAAAAAAAAAAAAAAGAGGATAACGCCTCCCATCCACTAAAATAACAACAGACGGTCATTAGTGAAATAACACAAAACTTTTTACATTTTTTTAAAATATAACCTTAACTGTGAATTTTCTGAGTTTATGATCCTTGGTTTTCAGATAATGACAACATCCCTTCAATATGCACCCTCAGCCTTAACTCCATCTTCTTATTATTTACTGTTTGCAATGCAGTACAACCTACAAAGACCCAGACCTGGATCGGGACTCTATTGTGCTAGGTGCTGTACAAACAGAACAAGGAGATGGCCCTTCCCCAAAGAACTGCTATAATCTTAATGTAATTTTTGTCTGGGAATTAATACATTATTCCAGAAAGCAAACGATTAGCTGGAAATTAAGGTTTTTTTTCAGAAAAAAACCCAAATAAATAAAGGTAATAGTCACTTATTTATGCAGCACAGATCATATGCAAATACACTGACACCACATGACAGACGTTAAAGCATTAGCACACAACACAGTCACAAACTGAGTGGGCCATCATGGAAGGAAGTGCCTCATTCTGGGAATGAGACAAAACACCCTCTCATGGGCTGGCTTGTGGCAGACAGCTCCCTGCTTGATCCCCTTCCCAAACTTTGCACCATATCTATTTTCAGTGGGTTACTGGTGGGGAATCCACTGATGTCTTCCACTCCAGGGTGCAGTCCCCTTTTTGGCCTGTTTGAGAGGGGTCCAAATGCTGCCCGTTGTCACCACAAGCAGCAGGTTTGTGGCTAAGCATGTAGAGCTGCCCTTGACGTGCCTGGGACAACAATGTCGAATTTCCTGCCTTGCTCTCAAGAAGCTGACAGTGCTTGCGTCCCTGATAGATGTTTGATTCTGCTACACCAGCTCTCAGACCCCAACATGTGCAAAATGGGGCATGTGTCTATAGTGGGGGGGGGGAGTTTAATATTTGTATTTATTTAATGTCACCTGACTGTACAAAACTGAGAATTCTACAAGTTTTGGCTCAAAATAGCAATTCAAAAAAAAAAAAAAAAAAAAACCACACCACACCCAATTCCAAGAGAAACTTTGTTATGGGGACACACTCTCTGCTGTGAAAAAATATTGTCCTCTAGGATATAAATGTCTCTTTTTATATTACCAGACAGAAACGACATTAAGACATTTGTAATTAAAGGTAAAATACATTATACAGGGGAGTTGTGCTGATACCCCTTCTTCACAAAAAAGAGAGTACTATAAACCTAGGAAAACCTGAGCTAAATTTAAAAGACAATAAAACATGTTCCAGTATGGAAATACACAATGAGGGCACCAAAATCTCCTAACCTTTCCCTGTAATGATGTAGTGCAATTAGTATATCATTGGGATTAAAGCAATTTCATATTTGAGGATCCTAGATCTGATAAGAAGATTTTAAAGACATGATGGAGTTTTTCATATATTTTCCGCTAAAACAAAGTTAAGATTATTTGGGTGCATTAACAGCACTTTTCTTACTTAAAAAAAATCCAAACACGTTAAAGTGTAAGCCTTAATTCTGAATGTCCGTAGTTTTACAATGCTTGGGTCTAGGCTAAATGAAACTTCTTTGTAATATCTTAAGTTACAGATAACTACAGACAACCTTAACTCTATCTTAAATTAGTTTTTTGTCTGGGAATTTCCTTACGTTTATACACACAGACACACACACACACACACACGCAATTTCATATATGAACATGAAAACAAACACCAAGAGAATGCCACTGTACAACATTACTAATGTGATGCAGATATGTAATATCAGCCTTCCCTCTTCTTTTTATTTTACTTAAATTTGTAGATTTTTAAGGCTGGAAGGGACCATCATGATCATCTCATCTGCATGACGCCAGCTATAGAACCCAGCCAATACATTCTGCATCAAACCCAGAACTTCAGCTTGAACAACAGCATGTTATCTAAAATGCTCTTCAGTCTTTATTTATCAGGGCAGATTTACTTGTACACCAGCGCAGGCAGAGCACACCAGCCAGTGTGCATCACCAGAGAATCCAAAGTGTACTGGTAAATCTGAACCTTCATTTGTAATTGACTTCTTGGTTTATGGGGTTGTTAGTGAGACTGGCGCTGCGTCCGAGCTCTGGAAAGATTCCATGGCTGCATACAGCGTGAGCAACAGTGCCTGAAAGGTTTCCAGAGCGCTGCTTCCTCAGCAACAACGCACATTGAAGTGGCACTGCTGGAGGGGGGACCTCATGCAGGAGCCCACAGGGGAGAACTGTGCAGTGATATTGACGCTTAAAGCATGAAGCTATTCATCAAGTGGCCTGGGTTCCCCGTGTAACAGATGCAGATCAGAAAGAGAGAGAGAATGAGTGACTTGTCACATGTCACACAGGGAGATTTAGCCAGAGCCAGGAGCTGAACCCAGATCTCTTAAACACCGTCCAGTAATTTAATGAGGCCATCCTGTCTTCATAAGGCCCATCTGCTATCTATATACTACATGGGTCTCCTGGTGTACAATGAGATAATACGTCAGGGTTACAGTGATCGCACAGATACAAATGCCACCATAGCCTGAACTCTGGCCGTGGTGTAATTATTGCCAGGCATGGCTGTACTGCCACAGATTGATAGAGCTCATGTTTGAGAATTCTCTCCATGACACCAATTATATCTAGAAACATGTGACTGGAGGCTAACAGGAGACACAGATATGAGAAGGGAAAGAAGCATCAGCTGTGAATCACCATGCTCCCTGGGGAATGTGCCAACATCTACTTGAACACACTGTTCAGGGATTAAATTCTGTGGACAACTCTGCCATTGGCCAGTAGATGGCAGTACTTTCCTAGATTCATAGCAGATTAGGATTGGAAGGGACCTCAGGAGATCATTTTGTCCAACCCCCTGCTCAAAGCAGGACCAACACCACCTAAATCATCCCAGCCAGGGTTTTGTCAAGCCACACCTTAAAAACCTCAAAGGATGGAGATTCCACCACCTCTTTAGGTAACCCATTGCAGTGCTTCACCACCTTCCTAGTGAACAAGTTTTTCCTAAAATCCAATTTAGACCTCCCCCACTGCAACTTGAGATCATTGCTCCTTGTTCTGTCATCTGCCACCACTGAAAACAGCATAGTTCCATCTTCCCTGCAACCTCCGTTCAGGTAGTTAAAGGCTGCTATGAAATCCCCCCTCATTCTTTTCTCCTGCAGACAAAACAAGCCGAGTTCCTTAGGCTTTGATACCAATTTGCAGAACTGTCAATCACAGACAAACCAGAAGATCTCACAGATGCCTCTGTCTGTTACTTGTAAGAAAGGTAAGACATTACAGGGTAAGACATTTCAGAAAGGTAAGAAGCATTGCATTGATTTATTTTTATATATATATATACACATTATTTTAAGTCCATTACTCCCCATGTCCCAGGTTTCAAAGCCTGTCCTCCAGCCCCAATGGGAATGTCTATGCTGCTGTTTTTAGACCCATGAACCCAAGTCAGTTGACTTGGGATCTGAGACTCGCTGTTGTAGTTTTTTTATGATGTTTTGGGGTTTTTGCGGTGTAGCTGTACCGACTAATCACACTCGCACTGTCAGCAGTGTTACAGCCTATTATGCTGGAGATAATTGTCAACAGGCTTTCCCAGTGATGCAGGCCAACGCAAAAACCTCCTTGTTCTACACAGAACTGGGCACTTGGGCAGAGATCCTTGAAGATATTTAGGTGCCTAACTGGTATTGAAATCATCAGGAGTTAGGTATCAAAATAGCTTCTGGGTCTTAGGACAGCAAGCCTCTTATGGAGACTAGCCACTAGACAGAGATCATACCCTCCTGGTGAGGAGGGAGATAGATACACTATCTTGCTTTCTCCAAATAAAGGGCTCACACAAACCATTTTGCACAGGTCTGCACTGGGAGCATGGCCAAGAAGAAGCAGCTCCAGAAGGAATTACTCAATGCTTCTCTGAAGCCCACCGCAAGTAAGTA
>NW_027131921.1:0-3150 GCF_026122565.2 Emydura macquarii macquarii
TGATAACAAAATCGGGTCATATTGGCTTTGCCACTCTAAAGGCTAAAGTGCCGCGGAACCCTCGTTGTTTTTGCCATATTGGCTTTGATAACAAAAGCTCAAAGTGTAGAAGCATCTACATTGTTTTGGGCAACGAGGGTTCCGCGGCACTCTAAAGACTAAAGTCTATAGAGTGCCGCGGAGCCATCGTTGTTTTTGCCATATTGGCTTTGATAACAAAAGCTCAAAGTGTAGAAGCATCTACATTGTTTTCGGCAACGAGGGTTCCGCAGCACTCTAAAGACTAAAGTGCCGCGGAACCCTGGTTGTTTTTGCCATATTGGCTTTGATAACAAAAGCTCAAAGTGTAGAAGCATCTACATTGTTTCGGGCAACGAGGGTTCCGCGGCACTCTAACGACTGAAGTCTTTAGAGTGCCTCAGAGCCCTCGTTGTTTTTGCCATATTGGCTTTTATAACAAAAGCTCAAAGTGTAGAAGCATCTACATTGTTTTCGGCAACGAGGGTTCCGCGGCACTCTAAAGACTAAAATCTTTAGAGTGCCGCGGAACCCTCGTTGTTTTTTTCCATATTGGCTTTGATAACAAAAGCTCAAAGTGTAGAAGCATCTACATTGTCTTTAGGTTCCGCGGCACTCTAAAGACTAAAGTCTTTAGAGGAACCCTCGTTGTTTTTGCCATATTGGCTTTGATAACAAAAGCTCAAAGTGTAGAAGCATCTACATTGTTTTCGGCAACGAGGGTTCCGCGGCACTCTAAAGACTAAAGTCTTTAGAGTGCCGCGGAACCCTCGTTGTTTTTGCCATATTGGCTTTGATAACAAAAGCTCAAAGTGTAGAAGCATCTACAGCGGCACTCTAAAGACTAAAGTCTTTAGAGTGCCGCGGAACCCTCGTTGTTTTTGCCATATTGGCTTTGATAACAAAAGCTCAAAGTGTAGAAGCATCTACATTGTTTTGGGCAATGAGGGTTCCGCGGCACTCTAAAGACTGAAGTCTTTAGAGTGCCTCGGAGCCCTCGTTGTTTTTGCCATATTGGCTTTGATAACAAAAGCTCAAAGTGTAGAAGCATCTACATTGTTTTCGGCAACGAGGGTTCCGCGGCACTCTAAAGATTAAAGTGAAGCGGAAACCCTCGTTGTTTTTGCCATATTGGCTTTGATAACAAAAGCTCAAAGTGTCATCTATTGGCTTTGCCACTCTAAAGCTAAAGTGCCGCGGAACCCTCGTTTTTTTTGCCATATTGGCTTTGATAACAAAAGCTCAAAGTGTAGAAGCATCTACATTGTTTTCGGCAACGAGGGTTCCGCAGCACTCTAAAGACTAAAGTCTTTAGAGTGCCGCGGAACCCTCGTTGTTTTTGCCATATTGGCTTTGATAACAAAAGCTCAAAATGTAGAAGCATCTACATTGTTTTCGGCAACGAGGGTTCCGCGGCACTCTATAGACTAAAGTGACGCGGAACCCAAGGTGGTGTTGTCAAGTTGGGTTTATTAAAAAAAGCTCAAAATGTAGAAGCATCTACATTGTTTTGGGCCGCGGCACTCGAGGGTCCGCCTCGGAACCCTCGTTGTTTTTGCCATATTGGCTTTGATAACAAAAGCTCAAAGTGTAAAGCATCTACAGAAGTCTTTAAAAGTCTTTAGTGCCTCAGAACCCTCGTTGTTTTTGCCATATTGTCTTCGATAACAAAAGCTCAAAGTGTAGAAGCATCTACAGTGTTTTCGGCAACGAGGGTTCCGCGGCGCTCTAAAGACTAAAATCTTTAGAGTGCCGCGGAACCCTCGTTGTTTTTTTGCCATATTGGCTTTGATAACAAAAGCTCAAAGTGTAGAAGCATCTACATTGTTTTGGGCAACGAGGGTTCCGCGGCACTCTAAAGACTAAAATATTTAGAGTGCCGCGGAACCCTCGTTGTTTTTTTCCATATTGGCTTTGATAACAAAAGCTCAAAGTGTAGAAGCATCTACATTGTTTTCGGCAACGAGGGTTCCGCGGCACTCTAAAGACTAAAGTCTTTAGAGTGCCGCGGAACCCTCGTTGTTTTTGCCATATTGGCTTTGATAACAAAAGCTCAAAGTGTAGAAGCATCTACATTGTTTTCGGCAACGAGGGTTCCGCGGCACTCTAAAGACTAAAGTCTTTAGAGTGCCGCGGAACCCTCGTTGTTTTTGCCATATTGGCTTTGATAACATATTGGCTTTGATAACAAAAGCTCAAAGTGTAGAAGCATCTACATTGTTTTCGGCAACGAGGGTTCCGCGGCACTCTAAAGACTAAAGTCTTTAGAGTGCCACGGAGCCCTCGTTGTTTTTGCCATATTGGCTTTGATAACAAAAGCTCAAAGTGTAGAAGCATCTACATTGTTTTGGGCAATGAGGGTTCCGCGGCACTCTAACGACTGAAGTCTTTAGAGTGCCGCGGAAATCCCGTTGTTTTTGCTATATTGGCTTTGATAACAAAAGCTCAAAGTGTAGAAGCATCTACATTGTTTTCGGCAACGAGGGTTCCGCGGCACTCTAAAGATTAAAGTCTTTAGAGTGCCGCGGAAACCCCGTTGTTTTTGCTATATTTGCTTGGATAACAAAATCGGGTCATATTGGCTTTGCCACTCTAAAGGCTAAAAAAAACCTCGTTGTTTTTGCCATATTGGCTTTGAGAACAAAAGCTCAAAGTGTGCGGCTCTCTAAAGACTAAAGTGCCGCGGAACCCTCGTTGTTTTTGACATATTTTCTTTGATAACAAAAGCTCAAAGTGTAGAAGCATCTACATTGCTTTCGGCAACGAGGGTTCCGCGGCACTCTAAAGACTAAAGTGCCGCGGAACCCTCGTTGTTTTTGCCATATTGGCTTTGATAACAAAAGATCAAAGTGTAGAAGCATCTACATTGTTTTCGGCAACGAGGGTTCCGCGGCACTCTAAAGACAGAAGTCTTTAGAGTGCCGCGGAGCCCTCGTTGTTTTTGCCATATTGGCTTTGATAACAAAAGCTCAAAGTGTAGAAGCATCTACATTGTTTTCGGCAACGAGGGTTCCGCGGCACTCTAAAGATTAAAGAATTTAGAGTGCCGCGGAAACCCCGTTGTTTTTGCCATATTGGCTTTGATAACAAAATCGGGTCATATTGGCTTTGCCACTCTAAAGGCTAAAGTGC
>NW_027131922.1:0-3078 GCF_026122565.2 Emydura macquarii macquarii
TGTTAGAACCTGCTGGTAGGACTCCTGGGTTCTGGCCTTGCTCTGGGAGGGCCGGGTCCATTGCATACAAATACGACATCATCCAGATATCAGTCCCAGCTGCACAAGAGTCTGTCTCTGGCCATCACCGGGTTTGCTCTTCACTGACAGCAGAGAACAGGAGAGCAGGACATGGCTCCCTGGAGGTAAGCGTGAGAACACCTTTGCCCAGGTAACCCTCTTGAAATGCAGCTGCACAAAAAGGGCAGAGATGGGCGGCAGCCTCCCCGCACGCACACTCGGTTTGCTCTCCTACACTCTGCACATGCACACACACACACACTGAACAGTCACACTGACTGTGCACATGCAGTCCATTTTCAGATGACAAGTGACTCCTACAGATCATGCAAAATGCTGTGTGACTTCCTCCTGGTGGACTGGAGCCAGCGTGCTATAAAATTCACTGCAACATGCAGATGCTCCAATATTATGGCAGTGGAGGGAATGTAAGAACCTAGATAACTAGCTGTGAGTGTATGGGGCTGGATAGTGTGAGATAGCGAGGGCAGAGGACAGTAGGAGAGTGGTCCTATTTGCAAACTAGGGGAGGGTGGGCGGGCAGGGTGGTGGGGGCAGGGCCAGGGGGCAAGAGTGTAGGGGACGGGGGATGGGAAAGCGGAGGCGGGGCGGTGGGGGAAGGAAAGGCCTCCCCCTGGGGCAAGACCCCTCCAGCGCCCGCCAAAGGCGGCCCTGGCTCCCTCTCCCCCGCAGGCCCCGCCAGACCGCTCTGGGAGTCAGTGGGGCCCGCCCGCTCGTCTGGGCACACCGGGGGGGCCACCCCCGGGGCCTGAGCGGAGGTGGCAATCAATGGGGGAGGGGCAGCTACAGGGACCGCACGGCTGAGGAGGACGCCGCCGCTGGTCTGGCTGGTACCCCCCTGGGTCCCGGGGATCCCGGGCTTCCCGCTTTGCCGGGCCAGGGGGCAGTCCCTCCGGACGTGCCCCGTCGACGGCAGAGGAAGCACCGGGCCTCACCCGCGTTGTAGTGGACCCTGTACTGGGCCCCTTGATGGGGCACCAGAAATGACCCCTCGAGCGCCGCCCCTCCATGCGCCGCCGCCGGCAGCTGGAGCTGCACCCGCCGGCAGAAGGAGAGGACGTGGCGGTGGGCGGGGTCTTTGCAGCCGAGGGGAAGTGGGCTGATGACGGAGATGGGCTTCCCCAGGGCAGAGAGGAAAGGCAGAAGGGCGACACTGGGGAGGAAGGGCGGGATGGAGGTGAGGACCACCCGTACGCCTAGGTCTTCCAGGGGCTCCACCAGGACGTGGACACCCCCTACCGCCAGGCCCGTCACCACCGCCTCCTGGGCGGCGGCCTCCGATGCCAGGAAGAAGACCACCTTCCCGTACATCTTGAAGGCCGCCACCACGGCCGTGGGCCCCACCACCCGCGCCAACGCCCGCACTTAGGTTTCTACGTGGGGCGAGGCACCAGGAGGCAGTGGACCCCATGCCTCCTGGTAAGGGTGGGGAAGGGGCCCCGGCCTCCAGGGATGGTGCTGGAGGCAGCGGTCGGGCCAGATGACACGGTGGTGTGCGGAGGACTTGCAGTGACCTGGGCGTACGCCCTGGGAGCGGCACCGCCCCCAGAGCTGGTGGAGGGAACAGCGGGGGAAGGAACAGCAGGGGAGGGAGCAGGCCCCACTACGGGCGGGGGTGCCGCCCAGGCAGGGCCTTTGCCCTTTTTCTTCCCCTGGCCCTTCTTCCCGGCCGAGGGCGCACCCCCCTGAGCAGGGGGGGCGGGAGCTGGAGCAGCAGCAGAGGCCCTAGTGTCCCCACCTGAGGTGTCTGTCGCCGGAGACCCGGACCCAACGGCCGGTGGCCCCGTAGGAGTGGCGGGGGTAGACGCCTTGGGTGGGGAGAGGGGCTCGGGGCAGGAGCGGGGGCGTCCAGGGAGGGGGGTCCCGGCCCCAGACACACACACCATCCTGGGTGAAGGGAGAACCACAGCAGGAAGGGTGGGGAGGTAAGGGGGGGCAGCAGAGGAGGCGAGAGGGAAGGGCATGGGAACAAAGTTGGGGGGCGGGGGGGTAAAGGAGATGGGGGGAGTGGGGAGGGGGGAGAGGAGGGGGGTGGGAGAGGGGGAGAGGAGGGGGAGGTGGACCGCTCCTCCCCGCTAGGCTGAAAGCAGGGGAGGAGGGCACCAGGGTAAATGAGTGGGGGGAATCCAGGCAGGGGCGCAAAGGACACACTCACCAGCCCAGGTGGAAGCACCGGCTCCTCCAGCTGCACTGGGAGCAGGGGCTAGTTCAACTTGGGGGGGTGCAGTGTGTGTGGGGGGCAACAGAAACAGGGGGGGTCAGGTAGAGGGGGGCCATGAGCACCACGGGGCAAAGGGATAGCCACAGCAGAAGGGAGAGCGGGTCAGGGCCAAAGCAGGGCTGGAAAGGCCCAGTGGCAATCCCACTGAGCCTGGGCGGGGCAGGGAACAAACCAGGGGCAGGGGCAGGGCAATTCAAGGAAACAAACAACCCAAGGCAGGACCAGGGCAATGCAAAGAAACAAAACAAAGAAACCAGGGGCAGGGCCGACAAACAAACAAAGCAGGGCAACAAACAAACAAAGCAGGAGCAAATAAACAAAGCAGGGAGGAGGCTGCAGGATGGGGAAAGCTGCAGGGGAAGCAGGGGCAGTAACAGGGAATGGGGAGGGGGAAGGGAAGGAGCAGGGGTGCCCCAAAGGTTGGGGCCAGGGGTGGCAGCAGCAGCAGCAGGGGAATGGGAAGGGTGCTCACGGCAACAGGGGAAGCAGCAGGTCCCCCCAGCCAGCTGGAAGGCAAGCAGGCAGGGCCCCCAGGAAGGAGCAGCAGCAGCTCCTCCAACAGCCCTCGAAAAGGGCATAACAGGGCCAGAGTGTGAGCCCAAGAATGTCTAAACCCCTGGTTCCTGCAAGCAGGGGAGAGATGATTGCAGGGCAATTAGGGACACCTGGACCCAATGAAGGGCCAGTCCAGGTGTACTTAAATCCTGCCTTCCCTAAAGGGAGGGGAGAAACCGAAGAGGAGGAAGCTGCCAGAAGGCTGGTAACAGCTGGAGGAA